>NC_057813.1:533194125-533203947 GCF_018294505.1 Triticum aestivum | reverse complement strand
AGTCGGACATCTGAGCGACATCACAGAAAGGGCTTTAAAAAGAAATGCCACAGTCGGACGTCTGAGCGACATCACGTAAAGGGCTTTAAAAGAAATGCCACAGTCGGACGTCTGAGCGACATCGCAGAAAGGGCTTTAAAAAGAAATGCCACAGTCGGACGTCTGAGCGACATCACATAAAGGGCTTTTATTCACAAGTAAATAATACTCATAATAAACATTCAATTCATGAAAACAAACGGGTTAGTCCATCCACAGGAGTGATCATTTAACCGGACTTAGCACTCATGCGATTCACCGGAGTCTCTGTCATCAAAGCTGACAATTGATTAGGATAAGAAGGAACGAAACTTGACATGGAAGAGATGATTTGGAGGAATATATGACTCTGCAGAGTTTGTACAAAATTTTTCCCACAGTCAACGGATTTCCGTAGTCATGAAGGACTAGTTCCGTTTACGGTATTTCAGAAGAAAACACAGCTAACCGGTACACACCCATCCTACCTCTCGATGCTAGGAATCACCCTAGTCATCGTCCAAGAAAAACTTTTGAGACGGGGAGATCACAATCTCGAATAGCATGGGATCAAATTTATATACGCGCGCTCTAAGGGGTGCCCCCCTCTCGGTCCCAACCGGAAACACCCATGCCCCCTGACCGGATGACTGGCTTTAATCCAGGGCCATGGAACCATCATCACGGCCTCTCCTTTTTGGTGTGTACCATGAAAGCGGTTTGGAACTTACTAAACCATATTCCTTGCGGAAAACATGTGGTAGTACAAGGAAGAAAATGATAGGTACTGGACCGATATGGTTTGACACTGAAGTCACATAGTCTGGCGTAAGACTGGCATGCTACAACACTGCCGTCGGACCCATCCTCATGCCAACACATGGCCATTCATATTCACATTCATCCACGTATGGATCATCGAACTCACTTACCTCATTATCACATAAAATAACATTCATCGGTATACTCACCGGCATGCCATGAAACTAACTAAATGCAAAACATGCCAAGACACTCATCATATCAAAAGTTCAAACATGCTTGCCTGGTTCAGAGTAGTCGGAGCCTAGCTCGGTGAAGTTCGCGGCTCCGTCACCTCCTTCGGTATCTATGTTTTAAAGAAAATATATGCGCTAACGTAAATACCAAGGAGAGCACAGAAGGTAAACCAAATATTTTTCAAATAAATCTGATAAAAAACTAGACAAAATTTTAAAGAGAACAGAAAAAGAATCAATCAAAAATACTTTCTGATTAAAAGTTATAAGGGTTTTTGTCCAGGGACTTATCTGTAATGAAACAGAAGATTTCCAGGGGCTAGTTTATAAAAGCAGAAAACGCTTCGGTAGCGATTACGCCAGCCCGAAGAGAAAACGTATTTGGCAGAAGGCGTTTTCAGATAACGCTTCGTTTAGAAAGGACAGAGAGGCTGACAGCGGGTCCCACTTGTCATGTTTAAATTTCAAATGGGAGGGACGAGGCTCGTCGGCGCCCGAGAGCTGCTGTGGTCGCCGGCGGCGATCCACAGCGAGGCATGGGGATCAGAGGTTACCAATGTGCTCACCGTGTCCTTCCGCAACGGTGGGTGGTGGTGTTGGTCGCCGGTGAGCAGCACGTCGACGGCGGTCTCAACTCCGGCGGACGGTGGTTCGGGCGTGGATGGAGCTCGTCGGAGAGGGCTGCAAAGATTAAATTGAGGTGGGGGTTAGACTACTGGGTGCAAGAGAGGGCTACGGACGAGGTTTGGGCGCCGGAGGTGGCCTCACCGAAGTGAATCGAGCTGGAGGCCGAGGCGGGGCGAGGCAGCCGGAGCTGGGGGAGGAGACCTCCTCGAGGTCCCCCTAGTGGCCTGGCGGGGTGTTGGTGAGTAGTGGAGGTGCTGCGTGCACGAGAGTGAGCTCGGGACCCCTTTATATAGGCGGTCCGAGGCGGTTGCCGTGAACGAGGATCACCGGCGAGTGATTACGGTGGCGCAGTGCTCGGTCGGGGTGGTTAGGGGGTCGAGCATCATCACGGAGGTCCAACGGGTCCGTTTTGGTGTTGAACTGGCCGGGGTTTGGGTGTTAAGGGCGAGCTCGACGGAACGGTGATGGTGCGGGCCCGTCGGCGGCGGAGAGCGCGTTCCGTGCTTGCCGGCCACGGTGGCTGTGCTATGGGCGTGCGCTGGCGTGCATGAGGCCACGCGGAGAGCCAGGGAGCGATGGGCGGCGCGGAACGGCGTTCTGCCGTGGTGTGCCTCCTGTCGGCCGCCACGGGAGGTCCCGACGCCGCAGAAGACGCCGGCGAGGGCGAGCCAGCGCGCTACCGACGCCAGGAAGGCTCCACGCACGCGTGTGCAGCTTCGGACAAGAGGAAGAGGCGGCGAGGAACGTGCCAAGGGCACTGTGGCCGCGTGACTGAAACTGACGGACTGAAGATGACACTGAAAACTGAATTTTCTGAACTATGAGCAGTAACAGTGCCCACAAGGTGTTCGACCGAATGAAATTGGCCTTTGGTGATTTTTCCTTGAGCTGATTTTTGGTGGAGTGGCTTCTCCTTGCTCAAATAGGCTGCCTGAATTTTGGTGGAATTTTTGGAGGAGTGTAGATATGAATTTCACCAAATTTGGCAAATCTGGTCCAAACTTGCAGAGACTGAATTTTGAAAAATTTGAAAAGAGGAGGAGTGGATCAAGATGGTTCTGGGTTGTGGGTTCAAAGGACAATCCAGGAGAATTGGTTTGAGGTCAAAACTCAAATGCAATAGGGCACTTGCTTTGAAAATCTCTCAGGCTCCAAATAATTTTCAGAATTGAATTGAGGGAAAAATAATTGGAATAAAAATCCAAAACCAGTTTGGATTAGTTGGGACAGAGAATTTAGGTTGATCACAAGTTGTAGGGGAGGTTTTGGAGGGGTTTTACCACATGGGCAAGAATGCCAAGTCATGGTGGTTCCAAGATATGAAAATCCCAAATTTCATGGAGTTTCTTTTTAAAAGAAAAATATTAAACTCCCAAAAATAATTTTGAGAGAGAACCAACAGAGAAGAAGTTTCAAAAGGTCAAACACCAAAGTTTGAAGCCAGAATAAAAACCTTGCCAAAGAAAAGAAAGTTTCTTAAGAGGAAGGTTTTCTGGAAAATTTTAAATGGCCTCTTTTCAAAAACCACAAAGTTTTTGCTGAAAACCAAAGTAAAAAAATTTGGGAGTGTCACAACACCTACCCCCTTAGGAAAAATCTCGTCCCCGAGATTTCAGCTGATCCTTAAATAAGTGTGGATGCTCTGTCCGAAGAAAATCCTCGCTTTCCCAGGTTGCTTCACTGTCGGTGTGATTGCTCCACTGGACTTTGAAAAACTTGATGGTTTTCTGTCGGGTCCTCCTTTTAGACTCCTCTAATATTCTTATGGGACGTTCTCGATAAGTGAGGTCTGGCTGTATGTCAATGTTCTCATGAGATACTTGTTTCTCTGGGTTGCTTACGCACTTCCTTAATTGAGAGACGTGGAACACGTCGTGAATGTCGGACAAGTCTTCGGGTAAGTCTAGCTGGTAGGCTACAGTGCCTCTTCGTGCCACTATGCAAAATGGTCCAATGAATCTTGGTGCTAATTTTCCTTTAATCTTAAACCGTTGCAATCCTCTCATCGGGGATACTCTCAAGTATACGAATTCACCGGGTTCGAAGATGACCCTACGATGTTTCTGATCATAATAACTTTTCTGTCGACTTTGAGCGGTCTTAAGTCGGTCCCTGATTAGCTTGACTTTTTCCTCGGCTTCTCTGAGCATATCTGGTCCGAAGATGCGGCTGTCTCCGGTCTCTGACCAATTTAACGGGGTACGACATCTCCTTCCGTATAGGGCTTCGAAAGGAGCCATTTGCAGGCTGGCCTGGTAACTGTTGTTGTATGCGAACTCGGCATATGGCAGGCTGTCCTCCCAACTGGTTCCATAGGTGAGGACACATGCTCTCAGCATGTCTTCTAAAACTTGGTTTACGCGTTCTGTTTGTCCATCAGTCTGAGGATGGTATGCGGTACTGAAGGCTAGTTGGGTTCCCAGAGCCTGTTGTAATTGCTCCCAAAATCTTGAGACGAACTGAGTGCCTCTGTCGGAAATTATAGTCTTCGGGACACCATGCAGACAGACTATGCGGGAAAGATAAATCCTGGCAAGCCTCTGAGTGGTGTAGGTTGTCTTTACTGGAATAAAGTGTGCTACTTTGGTCAACCTGTCAGTGATGACCCATATGGCATCATTCCCGTGTCGTGACCGAGGTAATCCGACAATAAAATCCATCCCTATTTCATCCCATTTCCACTCAGGTATTTTGTTAGGTTGCAGTAGTCCGGCTGGTCTCTGATGTTCAGCTTTTATGCGTTGACATGAGTCGCAGCATGCAATGAAAGCGGCTATGTCCCTCTTCATACCGTGCCACCAAAATCTTTCCTGAATATCCTTATACATTTTGGTTCCTCCAGGGTGGATCGAATATGGTGTGGTGTGTGCTTCAGTTAAAACTTGCTGTTTAAGGTCTTCTATGTTTGGCACGCATAGCCTTTCTCCGTACCATAATATTCCTTCATTGTCTATGACGAATTCCGAGGCCTTGCCCATACTCAACTTCCTTTTAATTCCTTCAATGCTGGGGTGACTGGACTGAGCCTCTTTAATTTTCTCCACAAGGTGTGGTTGTATTTCCAAGTTTGATATGGTGCCTTCTGCTACCATTATCAAGTTGAGCTTGACAAATTCTTGATGGAATTCGGGCCTCAAGCTGTGCAGATAGTTCCCGTCGGAGCTGGGGTTCCGACTCAGGGCATCGGCCACTACGTTTGCTTTCCCTGGATGGTAATGGATACCAACATCATAATCCTTTACCAATTCTAACCAGCGGCGTTGCCGTAAATTTAGTTCTGGCTGCGTAAAATGTATTTGAGGCTTTTGTGATCCGTATATATCTCACATCGATTCCCAAGTAGAAAATGCCTCCATTCCTTGAGTGCATGAATAACTGCTGCCATTTCTAAATCATGAGTGGGATAATTTTCCTCGTGTTTGCGAAGTTGCCTTGAAGCGTAGGCGACAACCTTGCCTTCTTGCATCAACACGCATCCGAGACCCTTTCTGGATGCGTCACAAAATACTTCAAAATTCTTGTGTATATCGGGTACAATTAATACTGGTGCTGTTGTTAATTTCCGCTTTAGCTCTTGGAAGCTTTTCTCGCAGGCTTCTGTCCATTCAAACTTCTTATCTTTCTTGAGTAACTGTGTCATAGGCTTGAATATGGTGGAAAATCCTTCAATAAATCTGCGGTAATACCCTGCCATTCCCAAGAAACTTCGTATGTCTGTTACGCTGGCTGGTGACTTCCAGTCAAGTACGGCCTTGACTTTCTCTGGGTCCACTGCTATACCGTCTTGAGTCAGCACGTGGCCTAGAAAACCTACTTGTCTTAGCCAAAATTCGCACTTGCTGAACTTGGCATACAATTGGTGTTTCCTTAGCTCTCCTAGTACAATCCTGAGATGTTCTGCGTGCTCTTCTGGTGCTTTGGAGTATACCAGAATATCGTCGATGCATACTACGACGAATTTGTCCATAAACTTCATAAATACTTTGTTCATGAGGTGAACAAAATATGCCGGGGCGTTAGTTAATCCAAATGGCATCACTGTGAACTCGTACAGTCCATATCTGGAGGTGAAGGCTGTTTTGGGGATATCTTCCGTTCGTACCTTCAATTGATGGTATCCTGACCTTAAGTCAATCTTTGAGAATACCTTGGCCTGAGCAAGTTGATCAAACAAATCATTTATCCCTGGCATCGGGTATTTGTTTTTGACTGTGACCATGTTAAGTGCTCGATAGTCGATACACAATCTCAGCGTTCCATCCTTCTTCTTGGCAAATAAAATTGGTGATCCCCAAGGTGAGGAGCTGGCCCGAATGTACCCTTTATCCAGTAATTCCTTTATCTGCTTCTTCAATTCGATCAACTCGGATGGTGCCATTCTGTATGGTTTCTTGTATATGGGGGTGGTTCCTGGTGCTAGCTCAATGCGGAATTCTATTTCTCGATCTGGTGGCATGCCTGGCAGCTCTTCAGGGAATACATCTGGAAATTCACACACTACTGGAACCTTGTTTAGCTCAGAAACGTCCACCTTATTTAATCTCGGTTGCCGGGGTCTTTTTCCTTCCTTGGCTGATACTCTTATTGTCTTCCCTTGGTGGTGTGTGAGAATCACGGTCCTGTTGAAACAGTCTATAAAACCTTTATTGGTGGTTAGCCAATCCATCCCTAGGATGACATCCAGTCCTTTATTTTCCAATACAATAAGATTTGCGTAAAACTCCAATCCTTCAAACTCAATGACCACATTCTGACAGTAATTCTGAGAAACTTGCTGAATCCCGGGGGACTTGATTATTATGGACTTCTCCAAAGGAAGCATCGAAAAATTATTTTGCAAAGCAAAACTTTTCGAGATGAAAGAGTGAGAAGCTCCAGAATCAAACAAAACCATTGCAGGTATTGTGTTGACAGGAAACGTACCGAGTACGATATCCGAAGCATTTTGTGCCTCCTCTTTGGTTACGTGGTTCAGATGACCCTTCCTGTGGTTATTGTTGGGATTGAAATTGTTTTGTTTGGGCGTTGAATTATTGCTGTCGTTGTTCGGCTTTGGGGTTGAATTCCTTGGCTTGGGGCACTGTTTGGCATAGTGCCCTTCTTCTCCACAAGCGTAACAAGTAACGCCGGGGCGATAGGTGAATTCCTTGTCCCTTACATGAAAATTCTTGATTGGGCGTGAGACATTGGATGAGAATTTGGGTGTCCCACCCTTTTTAAAATCTATCTTGCTTCGGTGATTGCGAGTGTGGTTAGTCTGGTCCCTTTTTCGCTTGCGGATATCTTCCAGACTGCGTCTCTCATTTTCCAGAGTAATGGCCTTGTCCACCAGCGTTTTAAAATCAGGAAAAGTGTGTACGACCAGTTGGCATTTAAGTGCGGGCGCCAAACCGTCAAGGAATTTCTCCATCTTCTTGATTTCAGTCATACGCTCCTCATTGGCGTAGCGGGATAATAGGGTAAATTGACTATTGTAATCTGACACTGTCATGTTCCTTTGTTTGAGGTCATCAAATTCTCTCTTCTTGATTTTCATAATACTCTTAGGAATATGTGCACCACGGAAACCTTCCTTGAAATCATCCCAGGTTATGTCATTTTCGTTGGGATGCATGTGCAGAAAATTCTCCCACCACGATGCGGCTGCTCCTGTGAGATAGTGTGGAGCATATAGTACTTTCTCGAGATCTGAACACTTTGCAATAATTAATTTCCTCTCCATATCTCGAAGCCAGTCCTCGGCTTCAAGAGGCTTGTCAGTGTGAGAAAATGTTTGAGGACGTGTCTTCTGTAGCTCAGATAGCTTGGAATGTTGCTGATATTGTCCATGGTGATTTCCCATGTTGATGACTTGGTTCATTATTTCATGATGTTGTTGCTGACTCTGTTCATAAAGGCGGCACATTTGTGAAAGTGCCGATTCATTTCCCGGTTGGCTTGTCTGTCCCTGAGTGAACTCGTTGCTGGGTTGTGCATCATAATTTTCCTCTGATGGAATTGGCATGGAGTGAGTCCAAGGACGAGACATTTTTCACTCTGGGGATATATTTTGTAAAACCCATAAGAAAAGCGGAAAGAGTTGCAAAAACAAATCCATAAAATGCATAAAGCTGGCAAATAGAATTAAATAACTCCGCTTACTTAAGAAAAATAAAACGACTTGCGCACGGAGAAGGACTGCTCATTACACATCTTACACGCAGGCGGTAATTATACAGTACATCACTCAGGATATGCGTACCTAATCCTGACATGTTATTAAGGCTAGTGCACTTCTCCAGATCCTACATGATGCGCAAACAGGCTACTACTCCCAGCCTATGCACATATCTTACAAAGCGGTACAACACACGGCAGCTAAGCGTACTCAGGCAGAAATGTTGACGACCTCCCTTGCCCTGCCGAGGGCGAGGCGTAGCGAGGCTGGGGACTCGACCTCCTCCTCGCTAATGGGCTCCATACGTGTAGTGTTGCGCAGAGCGGGCGGAGCGGTCGCCAGGGGCGGAGCAACACATACAGGAGTGGGCGCGAAGGTTGGTGTAGTGCGCGCTGGAGTGGGTGCAATGACTTGGTTAAATTCTTCGGTAGAAGGCAGGCGACGAGTAGGCGTAAAAGATGCTGATGACGAGACAAAAGTCGGTGGCGGAGCGATGGGTAGGAGCTCCCTCCTGTTGGCAGCACAGCCATGGACTGAGTCCATGCGGGTAGCTACGAAGTCGTCCACCAGGTTGTCGAAGGCTGCCTCCAGGGCCCGGAGATACTCAATGAGCATCTCAAAAGCCTCGTCTCGTTCTCCTCTGGGGCAGGAGTATGCATAGTGACAGGTGTAAGGCACATGGCACGGAAGATAACGGTAACGACGAGTCTTCATCACGGGAAGGACATCCCTGAGACGAGCTATCGCCTCGCGGGCTGCCATCTGCATAGCATGCCTCTCCGTAGGCATGGCTCTTCCCACGAACCGGAAGCGGCATAACTCACCACGCCCTCCCCTGAACTGCACCGCGGCCTGGTGCATGGTCAGACTGTCGTTGACTCGGTGCTGGTAGAGTGTGAAGACTGGGCGCACGGATGGCCCCATCGCGACCTGAACGATGGAAGAAAGAAGTTTGACGAACCCATTGGGTACGTTGGCGAAGGTCTGAGACTCGCAGCTGACGTCGGCCATCTACAAAAGTAGGCAAAATTCTGCAGGGTCAGATCATAAATTTATGCTGACTGACAGAAAATGACTACCATTGCAAAAATATAAATTAGCTCTATCAGGCTAATAACCAATTAGCGATCGCACCTAGTGGCTTCCTACAGTCAGCCTGGCTCTGATACCAAGCTTGTCACGACCGGTTTTCCAATAAAAATATTTATTGAAAAGCCAATCTTTTAAGTCCAGTATGAGAGAAATCCTCCACACTGGCAGACAAATTCTTGATACAATAAGCCAGTAGCATAAAATATATTACAGGGTTGAACTACGGTTGCTCAACCGAATTATTACAAGCACGCCAATAATCATACATAATGGCGGACAGAACACAGTGGTGTGGAGACATACTACTGACTCAAGGATAGGCTGGTGGTGGAAAAACACAGCGGGGAGAGAAATACAAGACTCTACGTCTGTCATCTCATCGAGCGTCGAGGAGAGGCTCGATGAATTTATTTGGTAGCGGAAGCGGATATAAAACAGTGGCCAAATCCAGGGTCGCACAAGACTGACTGGGACTCCTCTAAGTGTCGGGCTCGCTATCGAACTCTTCATCCATGAGATCGCCTTCGTCAGCATCTGGCCAAATCAACAAGCCAGTGAGTACTTTGAAAGTACTCGCAAGACAGTTCGGACGTAAGATATAACAAATGCATGCATGGATGCAACATGATAAATTCCTTAATGCACAATAACTAAAACTGGCATAACGGGTAAGTAAAAGGGAAAACGGCGGTAGTCCGCCTGAAATTCCACAGAACATAAATAAGGACTGATCGGGTGTCTGAAGCGACGCCTCGAAAGGTGAACAAATAAAAATAAGGAAAATGATGCCACCGTCGGGCATCTTAGCGACACCACATAAAGGGCTTTTAAAAGAAATGCCACGGTCGGACGTGTGAGCGACATCGCAGAAAGGGCTTTAAAAGAAATGCCACAGTCGGACGTCTGAGCGACATCGCAGAAAGGGCTTTA